>NC_058410.1:84983112-85007497 GCF_002201575.2 Neomonachus schauinslandi | reverse complement strand
GGGGGGGCGGGCAGGAACTGCTGCTGCAGTGTGGCCGTAGGGCAGGGCGGGGAGGCTGCCAGCAATTGAAGCAGTGCATTGATCTGTGCATTTTGATCAATGGAGCAATCAGTTATTAATCAACAAAGAACTATTGATTTCCCAGCGCAGTCCCAGGCAGAAAGCAGTGTATTGGCTGTTACTACTAACGGTGTGTTGGGAAGTTACCCACTAGCAACTCTGCCCCTGGCTTCAGGAGGCAGATCACTGAAAGATGGGAGATCTGAACCCTCCGGGGTGAGGGCTGAAGGAGACTGAAGCATTTTAAAAGAAACACAAAACTAATTTGCATTTTATAGTTCAAAATGGGGCTATTCATTATTAATTCTCTTCACAGAAAAAGAATGTGAAAACTGCATATTGATGGCATGTGGGTTCTTCTGCTTAACAAAAAATGAAATTATTAGGACAAAGAAAAAAAAATCAATAACCAACAAATATTTATCAAGTGCCTGCCTAGTACCTAGTGCCTATTCCTCTAGGGGGAATAAACATTAAAATCCCTGCCCTTTATATTAGTGTTTAATACTCTGTGTCATGTGATACAGACACAGGGTGCTGCCACACTCGGAACCAAAATTTCTTTCATTTTGTATAAATACACTTCAGAGTTCTAATAAAATACCATTATGGTATGAGATAGGTTTCTTTTTTTTTTTTTGTTATTTATTTATTTATTTATTTATTTATTCTTATGTTAATCCCCATACATTACATCATTAGTTTTAGATGTAGTGTTCCATGATTCATTGTTTGTGCATAACACCCAGTGCTCCATGCAGAACGTGCCCTCCTCAATACCCATCACCAGGCTAACCCATCGTCCCACCCCCCTCCCCTCTAGAACCCTCAGTTTGTTTTTCAGAGTCCATCATCTCTCATGGTTCGTCTACCCCTCCGATTTCCCCCCCTTCATTCTTCCCCTCTTGCTACCTTCTTCTTCTTCTTTTTTTTTCTTAACATATATTGCATTATTTGTTTCAGAGGTACAGATCTGTGATTCAACAGTCTTGCACAATTCACAGCGCTCACCATAGCACATACCCTCCCCAGTATCTATCACCCAGCCACCCCATCCCTCCCACCCCACCCCCCACTCCAGCAACCCTCAGTTTGTTTCCTGCAATTAAGAATTCCTCATATCAGTGAGGTCATATGATACATGTCTTTCTCTGTTTGACTTATTTCGCTCAGATAGGTTTCTTAAAAGAGAAACAATAACCTAACACATCCAGCTTAGCTGTTTCTTTTTTCTCCTATGTCGGTCTTTGATGTGATTATCCTTACTGAGAACAGTAAACGTTTGGGCCTTCAACAGAGTTTTCTCATGGCAATTGTCCTTTACAGCCAGCCTGGAAGCAATTTCAGATGAATGGCTGCGAAGTCATCAGGCCTTTAGACAAAGTCCAGGTTCCTAAAGGTTTGCTCCACTGGGTCCATCGTCAGAGAAAGAGATTTGGTATTGGGGTCTGCCTAGCTGTCTCCGGGAGATTTCACACTCTGTTCTTGGGGGGACAAGAGCAGTTGTCCAACCAACCAACGCTGCAAAGGGTTGACATCTGTGGAGAGTCTGGTAATTGAGGGAAAGCTGAAGAGTGGCAGGAAGAAACATTATGGATAGGACTGTAAAAAGGGGGTATATGATCTGCAGAAGTGGGTGATAGATGCTTACGTTCCAGACACTGAGGAAATCAGGATGAGTTAGATAACTTCCCTGCATGGGAAGCACTCCTTGTCAAGCAACAGGGAG
Organism: Neomonachus schauinslandi; assembly: GCF_002201575.2. Classification (NCBI taxonomy): domain Eukaryota; kingdom Metazoa; phylum Chordata; class Mammalia; order Carnivora; family Phocidae; genus Neomonachus; species Neomonachus schauinslandi. The sequence goes on along the minus strand of NC_058410.1, from coordinate 85,005,708 downwards.
AAAGAAGCACAGGTAATTACAATGTACGTGAGGAGAACCAGTAGCATGAACGTGATGCTTTAGGGCCGTTCTCAAACTTGAACATCTATCAGTCACCCGAGGGCTTGTTAAAGAGCAGATTGCTGTACCCCATGGCCAGAGAGTTCTACTTCAGTAGGTCTGTGGCAGATTCTGAGAATTTGCATTCCTAACAGGTTTCTGGTGATGCTGACTCTGTTTGTCTGGGGACCACTGTTTTAGAGGTGGAAAACTAGGGATGGTTTCATGGAGGAGGTGACATCGCTGCTGGGACTTGTACCAAATGTTAGGAGTTTGGCAGATGGGGAGGGGTATGAACGTTCTAGGCAGGGACTGCTGTGGGAAGACACATCTGAGGGTTGGGGAGCCCTTCAGGGTCATTAGAGCACGGACTGGGGAAGGGGAAGAGGCTTGAGCTGCAGACTGGGGCAGTTCTAAAGGGCTTTGGGTGCTGGGGCAGAGTCTGACATTGTCCCATAAGCAACATGGAGCTATCAGAGGTTTCTCCGGGGAGTGACACAATCAGATTTGTTTCCTAGAAAGGAAATTTGTCTACCATTTGAAGAGAGGAGAATCACCGACGGGACAAGCAATTAGGAAGCTGCCTCAATGGTCCAGGTGATAGACAGTAAGGGTCTTCACTCAGGCTATGAAGTAGGAATGGGGATGAAAAGATGGGAGCAAATCAGAAAGAGATTTAGGAGGCAGGATCAGTTGTAATTAGGGACAGAATTGAATGTAAGGGTGGAGGAGGAGCTAAGAATGGGTCGGTACATTCATGTTGAGGTGCTTGAGTGGAACCTCTCAGTAGAAGTTGAGATACTGTAAGATAAAGAGCAATTTTGAAGGAAAATAGTTAATTCAGTTTTGGAAAGATTAAATTTAAAACATTGTGGGAAAAGAAAAGAAGAAAAAAACAAAAATGAAGGTGGGGGGGTAACAATGCCTGTGTTAAACTTAATGAAACCAAAGGATCAGTGCTGGGTTGACGTTTATCTTTGTTAAAAAGAAAAGCAAAGGCCCAAAATGGTGTTACTTAGGCCAAGTAACCAAACTGAGGCTTAATGCCTAATCTAATTGTGATTTCAACTGTCCCCAGAAATTCGGTCTTCACCGGCCCATCAGTCATTTTCCAAGGAGCACCTGGGCCCTCTCCAGGCCCCTCCCCAAGGCCCCACAAGCAGTCCAGGGGATCTTTAGGATAAGACCCCCTACTCTTCCCCCTAAGGGAAGGTGACCTCTTTGGAACAATCCTTTCTTTTCTTTTGCTAATAACTTCCTTGCCCTGCCCTCCTTCCTACAAAAACCTTCCATTCTGTACAACCTCTCCAAGTGCCCCTCCACTTGCCAGATGGGATGCTACTGGATTTCAGAGTCCCTTAATAAAGCCAATTAGATCTTCAAATTTACTCACTTGATTTTTTTGTTCTTTGACATATTCATCCTTATATTAAGCCATAAAACGATAGACTCCCATTTTCCTTTTTAACATAGCCAATTGAGATCCAGGAGTTCACGTAATTAGGGCTACTTTTTTTTTTTTTTTTAAGGTTTTTATTTATTTATTTGAGAGAGAGATAGAAAGTGTGAGCACAGGTAGGGGCAGAGGGAGAGGGGAAGAGAGAATCCCAAGCAGACTCTGCACTGAGCACAGGGCCTGATGCGGGGCTCAGTCCCAGGATCCTGAGATCATGACCTGAGCCAAATCAAGAGCCGGTCGCTTAACCAACTAAGCCACCCAGGCGCCCAAGGGCTACTTAAAAAAAAAAAAAAAAAAATTCAATCCAGTACTCAATACACACTACTTATAATATGCTTAAAATATGATTGGAAAGAAAAAACAAGTACAGTTGAAATGATAATAAAGTGAGACTTTAAATACATATCAAATGAGTGATTTAGATATGGGTGAGATTTTCTATCAAAACAGGGAAAGCTTCTCCTTTATTACCTGCCTCTTTTCTCTGACACTCACCAATTAGCTATCTTTCCCCACTTGTTCATTCCCTTTGGCCAGTGGAAGGTCTGAGCATAAAATACCATGGGGCTGTAACTCAGCCATATTCAGAGGCCTAGGAAATTTTAAATGGCAGGGAGCTGGAAGTCAGGCTAATAAGAGCAGAGCTACTCAGTTCTAAGGAGCATGTGAATCACCCGGGGATCTTGTTAAACTGCAGACTGTGTTCTCTGGGGCCTGAGATTCTGCATTTCTAGCAAACTCTCAAGCTATGCCTCAATGTGTCCATGGATACGCTGAAAGCCAGGTGCTATGGCACTGTTAGACTATCAGCTTTGGGGTTAAACTTGAGATAGAATATTGCCCCAGTCAGTTATTAGGTGGTTGACCTTGGACAAGTGATTACACCTCAGTAAAGATTTCTTCTTCTCTAACAGTAATAACTTATGGGGTTGCTATTTCCAATGTGCATTCTGGCATCCTTGGTGTCCTTGAAGATGGCTCTTATGCACAGGGAAGATTTTTTTCAGGGATAGTTTTGGTCTTAAAAATTATTATTTAAGGGGTGCCTGGGTGGCTCAGTCGTTAAGCATCTGCCTTTGGCTCAGGTCGTGATGCCAGGGTCCTGGGATTGAGCCCCGCACCGGGCTCTCTGCTCAGTGGGAACACTGCTTCTCCCTCTCCCACTCCCCCTGCTTGTGTTCCCTCTCTCACTGTCTCTCTCTCTCTCTCTGTCAAATAAATAAATAAAATCTTTAAAAAAAATTATTACTTAATTTAAGCTACAGTTTCAAAAAATTAAGGGCTTGGGCTCAGGAGGCAGCTGCTATGTTTGAGACTGCTCCACCACTAACTCTGAGAACTTGGACCAGTGACTTATCCTTATACACGTCAACTCATTTACTCTTCACCATAACCATGTAGGAGAACAATTATCATCACCAGCTGGGTCTTAGCTTCCACTTTTCTAAACGAGGAATACTAATACGGTGCTTATGAGGAATAATTGGGTTCCTGTGTGAAAATCATTTAGAAAAGGCCTAGTGTGGGGCGCCTGGGTGGCTCAGATGGTTAAGCCTCTGCCTTTGGCTCAGGTCATGATTTCAGGGTCCTCGGATCGAGTCCCACATCGGGCTCCTTGCTCAGGGGGGAGCCTGCTTCTCCCTCTGCCTGCCACTCCCCTGGCTTGTACTTTCCCTCTCTCTCTCTCTCTGGCAAATAAATAAATAAAATCTTTAAAAAAAAAAAGGCTTGGCACATCAAAGACCTTATATCACTCAGTCCCTAAGCCTTTAGATGCAACTTATAAGTCTTAAATTTCTGTTTATAAATCTAGCAAATTGAGAATCATTTGTAAAGTAGCATTTACAACTAAAGTTGGTTCTGGCCACCGGTGAGCATGTGTGTGTGTGTGTGTGGTCGTTTTCTGCACACCACCAAGCAATTCTGGGACACCAGCTAGGTGTCCTGCAAGTCATCTCAATGCTGCCACCATCTAACAGAAGCATCAGATCCCACAAGGGAAGGGCTCAGCACTGCTCCCCCAACCCCCTTTGCAAGTTGCAAGCAATCTCCTATGCTTCTGACTGACCTGCCAAAGAGGTTTGATTAATTTGCTAGAGTGGCTCAAAGAACTCAGAGAAACACTTTACTTACTAGATCACCAGTTTGTTAAAACAGGATATAACTCAGGAAAAGCCAGATGAAGAAATGCGTAGGGTAAGGCACCAGCAAGGGGCTCTGAGCTTCTGTACCCTCTCCTGCCCTGCTACTCGCCTGGTACCTCCAAGTGTTCACCTACCTGGAAGCTCTCTGAACCCGGGACTTCTGGGGTTTTACGGAGGCTTCACCAGTCAGGATTGATTAAAATCACCAGCCTTTGGTGACGGAACTCACTCTCCCCTTTCCTTTTTCCGTGGAGGTTACTGTGGGTGGGACTGAAAATGCCAACTCTTGAATCATGTGGTTGGTTCCATGGGACCAACTCTCTTCCTTAGGAGGCCTCAGGGCATTTCAAAAGTGACCTCATTCACATAATAAAAGACACCTTTGAGGTTTTTCTCACTTAGGAAATTCCAAGGGTTTTATTTTTTTTTGTTTTTCAAAGATTTTATTTATTTGACAGAGACACAGCGAGAGAGAGGGAACACAAGCAGGAGTGGGAGAAGCAAGCTTCCCGCTGGGCAGGACCCTGGGATCAAGCCCCATGTTAGGCTCCCTGCTCAGTGGGGAGCCTGCTTCTCCCTCTCCCTCTGCTGCTCCCCCTGCTGGTGTGCTCTCTCTCTCTCTGTCAAAATAAATAAATAAAATCTTTAAAAAAATTAATTGCATTTGTAAATCCAGTGGTCCTCATTTTAAGAAATTCCTTTGTCTATAAAACACATGATATCAAGTACCTGAATAATTCACATAGATCTAAAACTTTGAACTTATAATTGGGATCTTAAGCAGGGGCATAGCAGTGGTAATGGAGGACAGTGGGAAGAAAGGCAGGCAGGAGGAAGGGGTCCCTCTCCTAAGAGGAAAACTACCCTTGAAAGGAAAAAGACCCCATCCTGTTATTCTACACCACCCTGAAAGGAACCCTCCGCCCTTTCCCACGTGAACAGCTATCTGAGAGGTAGATGAGCGCACAAAAACCTGATTGGGTCACAGGTGCTTGGAGGGTTAATCAGATTACAACAGCCCTCCAACAATCTCATAAAAACCCCTAGACTTAGAAAGTCCCACGGCAACACTCCCAGGTCCCCTCCCTCTTTGAGAGCTTTGTGTTATCACTCAGTAACTGCTTTGCGGCCCACCACTCTTGGTCTGGTCTACCTCTTCATTCTTCAAAGTGGTAAGATGGAGAACCGCGGACACTAAAGGAAGAGAAATCCTGAAACAATGGGAGTGATAAATGTGGTCTAGGGGCACAGACAATAAAGAGGTACGTTATCTGTAGAGAATTTAAAAACAATAATAAAACCAATTAAATGTTTATTAGTTTGCTTTTTTATTATCACTATGTACTGACATGCTAAACACATCTGTGATAAAACAGTCCTCTGTGCTGGGAGGGACGGCTCCTGGTGTCTGTGCCTCTTGGTAAATCTACCCTGATCTTAAGTTTTCTTGAATGTTCCCAAACTACTTAAAATCTTAGGCAAATTCTCCTTTACTTTTCAAATAAAAATAGCAAATCTAAGTTGTCCCTACGCTTATCTGTTAATTACTCTAATATATCATTAAACATTATAAATAAGGCACCAAATATTCACTCATTTTTTCCTTAAACATAGCTCAAAATATTAACTATAGGTTTGATTTATATCACCACTTACACATTTAATTATAAACTTTCTCAAGCTTTTGCAATGTTGACTCAATAATGAATCACTTGTCATAGAAACAGAACAGTGTAGTGGTTAAGAGTATACATTTTTGGGGTACACTATCTGGTCTTGCCACTTGCCAGCTGTGACCTTGGGCTGGTTATATAACTTTTCTGTGTCTCAGTTTACTCATGTATCAAATGGGATACTAACAGCAAGTAGCTAACTTAAAAGTCACTAATTATTAAACTGTTAGTATATGTTAAAAATTGACTCAGCTTTGGTCTATTTCTGAATTCTCTATTTCATTTTATTGATTTATCTATTTTTAGATCAATACCACACTGGGTTATTATAGCTTTTTTTTTTTTAAGATTTTATTTATTTATTTGACAGAGAGAGACACAGCGAGAGAGGGAACCCAAGCAGGGGGAGTGGGAGAGGGAGACGCAGGCTTCCCGCTGAGCAGGGAGTCTAATGTGGGGCTGGATCCCAGAACCCTGGGATCATGACCTGAGCAGAAGGCAGACGCTTAATGACTGAGCCACCCAGGCGCCCCTGGATTATTGTAGCTTTATGTTGATTCTTAAATCAGTTACTGCAAGTTCTCTAATGTTCTTTTCCGAAGTGGTTTTGGCTGTTCTTCACTAGTGAAATCATCTGGGCCTGAAATTTTCTTGGTGGGAAGGTTTTTAATTTTAAATTCAATTTCTTTAACAGATATAGGGCTAGTCATGTTTTAAAAAATTCCTTATTGTGTCAATTTTGGTAATTTGGGTCCTTTAAGGAATGTTTCCATTTATTATAGGTTGTCAAACTTATTGTCATAAAATTCTTTATAATAGTTCCTTATAATCCTTTTAAAACATACGTATTTTCTATAGTTAGGCTCCTTTCATTTTGGGTATTGGTATTGGTAATTTGTATTTTCTTTCTTTTTTTCTTGATTGATCTTGCTAGGGATTTATACATTCTGTTAATCTTTTAAAAGAAACACATTTCTGTTTTGTTGATTTTCCCTACTAATTGTTTATTTTTGGTTTCACTGATGTAGCGATGTCTGCTTTCTCTATATTATATCCCTCCTTCTATTTACTTTGGGTTTAATATTTAGCTTTTCTTTTTCTAATGTTTAAGGAGGAAGCTTAGATTACTGACTTTTAGGCATTTTGTGTTTTTAAAATATAAGCCAATGAAGTTATAAATTTCCCTCTAAGCACTGTTTTAGCTGCATTCCACACATTTTTATATACTGTTTTAATTTTTATTCAGTTCAGAGTATTTTCTTATTTATCTTGTGATTTCTTTGATCCATGGTTCATTAAACAGTACGTTTAATTTCCAATTATATTTCTTCCTGTGGGCCCTTTTTTTTTTTTAAAAGATTTTATTTATTTATTTGAGAGAGAGAGAGAGACAGAGAAAGGCAGAGAGAGAGAATGAGCAGGGGAAGGAGCAGAGGCAGGGGGAGAAGCAGACTCTCCACTGAGCAGGGAGCCTGATGTGGGACTCGATCTTGGGACTCCAGGATCATGACCTGAGCTGAAGGCAGACACGTAACTGACTGAGCCACCCAGGTGCCCCTGTGGGCTCTTAACTTTTCCCCTTTGGGCAGTCTTCCTGTAGGTCCCTTAGTTTGTTGCACTTGCAGTTCTTTTTGCATTCATTTAAGGAACGGAGGACGGGGCTGATGCCTTAATGATAATTATTAAGCTGATGGTGCAGTTCAGATGAAGTATTTTTGGTTGAAAAGTTACTCTGTGCTCAACACTGTGATCTTCTTTGTTCTGGGACTAGCTTCACAACTAGAGACAGAGATGTCCTGGGACCTTTATTGTAAATGTTTCTGTATTTATAGGGCTGAAGTCACCCCTATCATACTCTAGGGAAGGATTTCTGTGGTTGATACTGTGGACATGCTACCTCCAGATTTCTTTTTTTTTTTTAAAGATATGATGATACATAATCTAATATTTTAAGGGAATTAGGCTTTACTTTTCTTCCCCCAAGGGGAAGAAATTCTGATATGGGTTAAGACAAGAGGAGTCCCCAGGGACCACTGTGACAGGTCCTGCTAGAGGAATGAGCTTCTATAGGTAGTGCCCGGTTGCAGGTCTGGGGTAAGTGGCTCTGGAATAAGCTGCTCAGCCTGTCTGTTATCTAGGCCTTTTCATAAAGTCCAGCAAACAGTTATCTGAATAGGGTGGAGAACACAGACTGGGTGATGAAGGTCTGGAGGACTTGTCCAGAGGATTTTGCTAGAAATATCCCTTAGGATTCTACCAGATAAAAGCAATGGGTGGCTGAAGGGTTGTTGCCATCATCTCTACCACTAATGTGACTTTTTTTTTTAAAAGTTTTTATTTAAATTCAAGTTAGTACATACTGTGTAATATTGGTTTCAGGAGTAGAATTTAGTGATTCATCACTTACATATTACACCCAGTGCTCATAACAAAAAGTACCCCCTTAATCCTCATCACCCATCTAGCCCATCCTCTCACCCACCTCCCCTCCAGCAACCCTCAACCCGGTTTGTTCTCTATCCTTAAGAGTCTCTTGGGCGCCTGGGTGGCTCAGTCGTTGGGCATCTGCCTTCGGCTCAGGTCATGATCCCAGGGTCCTGGGATCGGGTCCCACATCAGGCTCCCTGCCCAGTGGGAAGCCTGTTTCTCCCTCTCCCACTCCCCCTGCTTGTGTTCCTGCTCTCGTTATCTCTGTCTCTTTAAAAAAAAAAAGTCTCTTGCTGTTTGCCTCCTTCTCTTTTTTCCCTTTCCCCTATATTCATTTGTTTTGTTTCCTAAATCCCACATATGAGTGAAATCAAATCATATTTGCCTTGCTCTGACTTATTTCACTTAGCATAATATACTCTAGCTCCTTTCACATTGTTGTAAATTGCAAGGTTTTATTCTTTTTGATGGCTGAGTAATATTCCATTGTGTATATACACCACACCTTCTTTATCCACTCATCAGTCGATGGATGTTTGGGCTCTTTCCATAATTTGGCTATTGTTGATAATGCTACTATAACCATCGGGCTGTATGTACGCTTTTGAATCTGTATTTTTGTATCCTTTAGGTAAATACCTAGTAGGGCAATTGCTGGGTTGTAAGGTAGTTCTATTTTTAACTTTTTGAGAAACCTCCATACTGTTCTCCAGAGTGGCCGCACCAGTTTGCATTCCCACCAACAGTGCAAGAGTGTTCCCCTTTCTCCACATCCTCACAAGCATCTGTTGTTTTCTGTGTTGTTAATTTTAACCATTCTGACAGGTATGAAGTGGTATCTCATCATGGTTTTGATTTGTATTTCCCTGACGATGAGTGATGTTGAGCATATTTTCAAGTGTCTGTTAGCCATCTGGATGTCTTCTTTGGAAAAATACCTATCTGTGTCTTCTGCCCATTTCTTAACTGTGTTATTTGTTTTTTGGGTATAGAGTTTGATAAGTTCTTTATAGATTTTGGATACTAACCCTTTATGAGATATGTCATTTGCAAATACCTTCTCCCATTCTGTAGGCTGCCTTTCAGTTTTGTTGATTGTTTCCTTTGCTGTACAGAAGATTGTTATCTTGATGAGGTCCCAATAATTCATTTTTGCTTTTGTTTCCCTTGCCTCTGGCAATGTGTCTAGTAAGAAGTTGCTATGGCTGAGGTTAAAGAGGCTGCTGCCTGTGTTCTCCTCTACAATTTTGATGGTTTCCTATTTCACATTTAAGTCTTTTAACCATTTTGAATTTATTTTTATAGTGTATGGTGTAAGAAAGTGGTCCAGTTTTATTCTTTTGCATGTAGCTGTCCTGTTTTCCTAACACCATTTGTTGAAGAGACTGTCTTTTTCCATTAGAGATTCTTTCCTACTTCGTGGAAGATTAGTTGCCTGTATAGTTGCGGGTCCACTTCTGGGTTCTCTATTCTATTCCATCGATCTAGTGTCTGTTTTTGTGCCGATTCCATACTGTCTTGATGACTACAGCTTTGTAATATAGCTTGAAGTCCAGAATTGTGATGCCTCTAGGTTTGCTCTTCTTTTTCAAGTTTGCTTTGGCTATTAAGGGTCTTTTGTGGTTCCATACAAATTTTAGGATTGTTCCAGCTCTGTGAAAAATGCAGGTGTTATTTTGATAACATTTGCATTGAATGTGTAGATTGCTTTGGGTAGTATAGACATTTTAACAATATTTGTTCTTCCAATCCATGAGCATGGAATGTCTTTCCATTTCTTTGTGTCATCTTCAATTTCTTTCATCAGTATTTTAGACTTTTCAGAGTAAAGTTTTTTTTTTTTTTTTTTTTTTTTTTACTGCTTTGGTTAGGTTTATTCCTAGGTATCTTATGGTTTTTGGTGCAATTGTAAATGGGATCAATTCCTTTATTTTTCTTTCTGCTGCTTCATTATTGGTGTATAGAAATGCAACAGATTTCTGTATGTTGATTTTGTATCCTGCCACTTTGCTGAATTCGTGTATCAGTTCTAGCAGTTTTTTGGTGGAGTCTTTTGGGTTTTCTACATAGAGTATCATGTCAACTGGAAATAGTGAAAGTTTGACTTTTTCCTTGCCGATTTGGATGCCTTTTATTTCCTTTGTTGTTTGATTGCTGAGGCTATGAGTACTATGTTAAATAGTAATGGTGAGAGTGGACATCCCTATTTGTGTCTGACCGTAGAGGAAAAGCTCTCAGTTTTTCCCCATTGAGGATGATATTAGCTATGGGTCTTTCGTATATGGCCTTTATGACGTTGAGGTATGTTCCCTCTATCCCTACTTTGTTGAGGGTTTTTGTCAAGAATATACTGTGCTTTGTCAAATGCTTTTTCTGCATCTATTGAGAGGATCATATGGTTCTTATCCTTTCTTTTATTAACATGGTGTATCATGTTGATTGACTTGCAAATACTAAACTACCCTTGCAGCCCAGGAATAAACCCCACTTGATCATGGTGAATAATTCTTATAACCTACTGTTGGATTCGATTTTTGATTTGCTAGTATCTCGTTGAGAATTTTTGCATCCATGTTCATTGGGGATATTGGACTGTAATTCTCCTTTTAAGTTGGGTCTTTCTCTGTTTTTGGAATCAAAGTAATGATGGCTTTGTAGAATAAGTTTGGAAGTTTTCCTTCCATTTCTGTTTTTTTTTTTTGAACAGTTTGAGAAGAATAGGTATTAACTCTTCTTTAAATGTCTGGTAGAATTCCCCTGGGAAGCCATCTGGCCCAGGACTTTTGTCTGTTTGGAAATTTTTGATGACTAATTCAATTTCTTTAATGGTTATGGATCTGTTCAAATTTTCTGTTTCTTCCTGTTTCAGTTTTCATAGTTTGTATGTTTCTAGGAATTTGTCATTTCTTCCAGATTGTCCAATTTGTTGGCATATAATTTTTCATAATATTCTCTTATAATTGTTTGTATTTCTGTGGTGCTGGTTGTGATCTCCCCCCTTTCATTTGTGTTTTTATTTATTTGGGTCCTTTCTCTTTGCTTTTTGATAAGTCTAACTAGAGGTTTATCAATTTTATTAATTCTTTTGAAGAACAAGCTCCTACTTTCTTTGAGCTATTCCACTGGGGTTTTGCTTGTTTCTATTCATTTATTTCTGCTCTAATCTTTATTATTTCCCTTCTTCTGCTGGCTTTAACTTATTTGCTGTTCCTTTTCTAGCTCCATTATGTGTAAGGTTAGGTTTTATATTTGAGACTTTTCTTGCTTCTTAAGGTAGGCCTGTATTGCTATGTACTTCCCTCTTATGACTGCATTAGCTGCATCAAAATGAAAACATCATTTTCATTTGCTATCATGTATCTTAAAATTTCTTCTTTAATTTCCTGGTTAAACCATTCATTGTTTAGTAGGATGTTCTTTAACCTCCATGTATTTGTGGTTTTTTCAAATTTTTTTTTTGTGGTTGGCTCCAAGTTTCATAGTGTTGTGTTCTGAAAATATGCATGGTATGATCTCAATCCTTTTGTACTTTTTGAGGGCTGATTTGTGACCCAGTATGTGATCTATTCTGGAGAATGTTCCACGTGCACTCAAAAAGAATGTATATTCTGCAGCTTTAGGATGAAGTGTTCTGAGTATATCTCTTAAGTCCATCTGGTCCAGTGTGTCATTCAAAGCCATTGTTTCCTTGTTGGTTTTCTGCTTAAATGATCTGTCCATTGCTGTAAGTGGTGTATTAAAGTCCCCTAGTATTATTGTATTGTTATCAATGAGTTTTTAAATGTCTGTTATTAATTGATTTATATATTTGGGTGCTCCCAAGTTGGGGACATAAATATTGACAATTGTTAGATCTTGTTGTTGGATAGCTTCACTGTGATATATATAGTGCCCTTCCTCATCTCTTGTTACAGTCTTTGGTTTAAAATTTACTTTGTCCAATATAAGTATGGCTCCCCTGGCTTTCTTTTGATGTCCATTAGCATGATAAATTGTTCTCTATCCCCTCACTTTCAATCTGCATGTGTCTTTAGGTCTAAAATGAATTTCTTGTAGACAGCATATAGAGGGGTCTTCTTCTTTTTATTTTTTTTAAAGATTTTATTTTATTTATTTATTTGACAGAGAGAGAGACAGCAAGAGAGGGAACACAAGCAGGGGGAGTGGGAGAGGGAGAAGCAGGCTTCCCGCCGAGCTGGGAGCCTGATGCGGGGCTCGATCCCAGGACCCTGGGATCATGACCCAAGCTGAAGGCAGACGCTTAATGACTGAGCCACCCAGGCACCCCGGTCTTCTTCTTTTTAAATCTATTCTGATACCCTATGGTTTCTGATTGGAGCATTTAGTCCATTTCCATTCAGGGTGATTATTGATAAATATGAATTTAGTGCCAATGTATTACCTGTAAAGTCAGTGTTTCGGGATATTTTCTCTTTTCCTTTGTAGTCTTTGTTGCTTTTGGTCTTTCTTTTCCAATCAAAGGGTCCCCTTTAATATTTCTTTCAGGGCTAGTTTAATGGTCACATACTCCTTTAGTTTTTGTTTGTCTGGGAAACTCTTTATCTCTCCTCTATTCTGAATGACAGCCTTGCTGGATAAAGTATTCTTGGCTGCCTATTTTTCCCATTCAGCACGTTGAATATATCATACCACTCTCTTCTGGCCTGTCAAGTTTCTGAAGAGAGATTTGCTGCTCACCTTGTCTTTTCTTGTAGGTTAGGGTTTTCTTTTCCCTTGCTATTTTCAGAATTCTTTCCTTATCTCTGTTTTATGCAAGTTTTACTATAATATATCTTGGTGTTGGTCTGCTTTTGGCCTGATTTGGTCTGATTTTGATGGGAGTTCTCTATGCCTCCTGGATTTGGATATGTTTCCTTCTCCAGGTTAGAGTTTTCATCTATAATTTGCTCAATCTTCCCGTTTTTCCCTCTCTTCTTCTTCTGGGAATCCTATGATATGAATGTTTTTATGCTTTATGGAGTTGCTGAGTTTCCTAAATCTACATTCGTGATCCAATATTTTTCTTGCCCTCTTCTTTTCAGATTCATTATTTTCCATAATTTTATCTTCTGTATCACTGATTCATTCCTCTGCTTCATCCATCCTGTGGTCATTACATTCAGTCAGTTTTGCATCTCGGTTATAGCATTTTTATTTTGGCCCTTTTTTAGGTCTTCTATTCCTGTGGTAAGGGACTCCCCGGGGTCTTCTGTGCTTTTCTCTAGCCCAGGTAGTATCCTTATGGCTGTTGTTTTAAAGTCTGGTTCAGGCATATTACTTATATCTGTTTTGATTAGATCCCTGGTCATGACCTTCTTCTTTCATTTGGGGTGAATTCCTCCATCTTGGCATTTTGTCTAGATCTCTGCCTTCTGTGTGTTAGGCAAGCCTGTTATGTTTCCTGCTCCCAAGAGTAATGGCTATATTAAGAAGAGTTCATATGCTGTCCAGGGCCTGGAACTTCAGAAAGTGTCTCTGGTGTATGCTGGGTGCACTCTGCTGCTGTGTTTTGGCTGCTCTTTCAGGTCAGTCCTCTGCAGAGTTTCTCCTTGCCTGCAGTGGGGAGTGTTTGGAACTTGTCCAGAGTGTGGTGAGTTTAAACTCGGTGTGCTCTGGTTTGCTTGTTAAAAGAGGCCTGATGCTATTTCCACTAGCGCTCTTTGGTCAGTAGACTTGGTGCGTGTTGGGGGGTTTGTGCTGGTCTTCTGAGAGAGAGGCCCAGGGCTTTGGTTCTCAGGCACACTTGCCCTAGTAAAGAAGCACCTGCAGAGCTCAGCGGGGGGAATGGGACTTGGTGGAAGTGTCTCAGGCCTCCACTGTGGGGTGCTGTGCTGCTCACTGAAGTCCATCTGTGCTTCCACAGTGTGGCCTCTTTTCTCTCTTTAGTTGTGCAGTTTGTTCTCTCAGTCTTCAGATAGATTTCCTGCATATTCAGAATGATTTGATATTTATCTAGCTGTGTTCAAGGGACGAGGCAAACAAAGGTCCTCCCACTACTCCACCATCTTAACTCTAACATGACTTTTAGCAGTTTAACAAACATTTTATTTATTTATTTATTTATTAAAGATTTTATTTATTTAACAGAGAGAGACATAGCGAGAGCAGGAACACAAGCAGGGGGAGTGGGAGAGGGAGAAGCAGGCTTCCCGCAGAGCAGGGAGCCTGATGTGGGACTCGATCCCAGGACCCTGGGATCATGACCTGAGCTGAAGGCAGACGCTTAACGACTGAGCCACCCAGGCGCCCTTAACAGACATTTTAACAAACAACTGGAATAACAGCTTATAATAATACCTAACAGTTATTGAGCACTTTCTATGCATAGGCACTATACTAAGTCTTTCATATCTTACGTTATTTAAATCACACAAACCCCATAAGCTAAATACTATTGTTATCATCCCCTTTACATTTGAGGAATTAAGTGGTTTGCCTCAGGTCACTTGCAAGCACATTTTCTTCAGACATGTTTCAATACAGCTTTTTAAAAACGGAGAGACTTTCCTCCCCATCTTGGGCACCTGGTCACTTTCTATAATAAAGCCAACTTTGTTTCTGGGGCAACTGGAAGTCAAATATATTTTAAAAGTCCTCAATAGAATAGGCATCACAATGATTGAAACATTTTCTTCCAATTGTGTGGTCTCTTTACATGGTAAAACAAATGGTGCAGAAAAACTCAAGACATTCTTGACAAGCTTCACACTGACAATGGCAGCAAGCACACTTCCAAATCCCATTTGTTTCTCCACTGCATACTAATCCCAGAGTTTATCAGTTTGAATTTATTCCCTGAAGAATAACTCCAGACTTAAGAATTCATTCTTAATCCTTTAGGGGAAATTTTCATATCCTGCCTTAATAATCATAAGAATTCAGTAGCAATGTCACCAAGAGCCCTCAGAAGATCATTCTGTTCTCTCACATAGAGACAGGTTGATAATGAACTGATAAATAGAACCTTGAAAAAATCAAAATTTACAACATAATACTTGTCAGTCAAACATGTTTTCAATATGATGGCTCTAATAATGTACCTCCTAAGCATTTATTTTAATATTAAATAGACAAGCACAATATTGGCAAGAGAGAGCCAGCTACACTTATCCAGAATTTCTCCTGTAATAGCAAACTCCTGGATAGAGGGTTAGCTTTATGGCTACAGGACCTGTGCAGTCACGTAGGGCCCAGGCTCAGATGGGCCCTTTGCCTGCTTTAATGCTCTGCTGTCTTCATCATGAAATTCTTAATAATTTTATCTCTGAACTTGCTTTTTGTAAATTAAGTCATATGGGACAAAGGAGCATGCATGTAAGCAGAGATGTATACAATATGCATGTCTATCATTTCTTGACACTCATCTGCATGCAGTGTTTGTGATGCTCCATGGGCAGAGAATTCCAGTGGACCCACTATACGTGGGAATTCAGGAGAGTCAAAAGAATACAGGTAAATGTGTTATATATATGACTAAGTGGGAATGCAGACAGTCCCAAGAGGCTACATTTTTCCATTTGAACCAGAACTTGCTTCAAGGGTAGTAAGAAGGCAATGGTATTCTAAGATATACGAATGACCAAGGAACCTAACCATATCCTTTTTTACTCATGTCACTTCCCTTTTCATTTACAGAGAAATTAATGACATAGAGGAAGGGGAAAAATAGGGGAACCCACAGTTCCTTTCCTTATTCATCAATAACCTGAAGGTAGAGATTGTTGGTAGAATGTGTAAGTATTAAAAGTGAAATAACACAGCTGAGTTAATTTTGTGTAGCATTTTTACTCTTCTGGTAAGAACAAAATACATATGCATGTATGAGCCACAAAATATGAATTGCATAATTTCAGCAATTCTGCCTATGAGTTAAATGCTTTTATATTTGCATTTAAACTGCCATCACACAATATAAAGACGAATAGCAAAATGTATGC
Source organism: Neomonachus schauinslandi (assembly GCF_002201575.2). NCBI lineage: Eukaryota > Metazoa > Chordata > Mammalia > Carnivora > Phocidae > Neomonachus > Neomonachus schauinslandi. Next base: position 84,990,029 of record NC_058410.1, on the reverse strand, counting down.
TAGTAATTTAAAAATTTAATTTTTCTTCACTTCAAATGATATTACACAATAAATCCATAACAAGTCAAGAGAGACACTGCAGAAGGAAAAACCTTTATGTTTTAGTGCCTTTAATGACACATAAAAGGGGACCTACATTTTCATTTTGCACTGGGCCCCTCAGATTACATAACTAGCCCTGCATGAATGAGCCATGTCTCTGCAGCCTGCTAGCAATGGCCCATTTCCTACTTCTTTACTTTGTGTTGTAGCTGACCATTCCTAGTTTTCTCCACTGGCTTGTCCCTGGCTATCTGTACGTGGAGACTTGCCCAGCCTGATCCTGGAATCATATGAAAGCTTCCTGATTAAGGCAAAGTATTGGCTCAGTATTGTTAGAAAAAAGATGACAGTCCCAAAATGGAGTTGCTTGTGCTAATCCCCATGTCACCAAACTGAGACTTAATTACAGTTTCAGCCTCCCCTAGGAATGGGATCTTAAATAAGTCAATCTTGAATTACCAGGTCAGCACTAGTGAGGTAATTTGCCTGGTTGACCTCTGCCATTCCCTAAAGAAAGGTGACCTTGACACAATTAGCTCTTAGCTAGGATAACTTCCTTGTCCCACCCCCTTCTGCCTATAAAAGTCTTTTATTTTGTACAGCTCTTCAGAGCTCCTTTCTTTATGGTAAATGGGATGCTGCCTGATTCATGAATCACTGAATAAAGTTAGTAAGATATTTAAAATTTACTCAGCTGATTTTCTTTCCTTTTTTTTTTTAAAAGATTTTATTTATTTATTTGACAGAGAGACACAGTGAGAGAGGGAACACAAGCAGGGGGAGTGGGAGAGAGAGAAGCAGGCTTCCCGCTGACCAGGGAGCCCAATGCAGGGCTGGATCCCAGGACCCTGGGATCATGACCTGAGCCGAAGGCAGACGCTTAACGACTGAGCCACCCAGGCGCCACTCCTTTTTTTTTTTTTTTTTACCATATAAAGAATTTGCATAATTGTGGTGCCTAAGGCCAGACCATCTGGTGTCTGCCTTCCACCCCCATGGAGTACGAAATCCTAATCCTTGTGGCCTTCCCCAACTGTAGACTTGCTGCTTGCCCTGACGTTTACTATCTAGGTCTTCCCATGTTGTCCTACTTCCTGGGTCTGACCTTGAGAAACAGTGTATATTCCTACTCTACTGAAACCCGGCTTCCAGATTCCCTGGTCCACCATAACAAATGATGGCTCCACTTTTTAAAACTACTTACTTTTGACTAGGTCATATATACATGTGGCACAAAATTCAAAAGATACAAAAGAGTAAATAATGAAAAGTAAAACTCTCTAAACGTTGCCTCTGACTCACTTGTACTCATCCCTGAAGTCAGTTATTCTAATCAGTTTTTCTGTATGCATTTCCAGGGATAGTCTGTGTGTGTGTGTGTTCACACAGACACACACACATACACACACACACACATACACATATACATACACATGCATATATGTATATAAATATATGCACACACAAACATATATATGTGTGTATATGTTCATGTTTTTAAAAGCCCAAGTGGAACATTTGTACTTTTTTTAAACTTGAGAATATATCTTGGAGATTCTTCCATATCAGTACATATTGGGCTCAATTATTCTTTTTAAGTGCTCCATAGTAGAGCCATTGTCTCTGAAAGACATTGAGATTGTTTCTAATATTTTGATATTGCAAACAATGCTTAAATGAATTTCCTTCTTGCACATAATTTCACACATTTGTGAATATTTATTAGATGTGGAATTGCAGGATCTAAGAGAATATAATTTAGAAATATACTAACAAATTGCTCTCCATAGAGGTTGTGTTGATTCACACTCCCATCAGCAGTGTATGCAATTTGTCCATGCCTTCACATAATGGATCTTTGAACTTACAGCTCTTTGCCATTCTGACAGGGGAAAATAGTATCTTTAGCATCTTTACCTATGAGTAGATGTGCAGGATGATGGAGTGCAGATACATTTGAATCCACTAGGTAATGTCACTGTATGGGGTAGACTTCTATATCCTTGCCAGTGCTTCATACTGTTAGACCTCTAACTTACTCCCATAGATGAGGGGGAGAAATAATGTTTCAGTGTGGCTTCAATTTGATTTCCCTGATTACTAATAAGGCCGAAAAATTTTTCATGTGCTCCTGAACCATTCTTGGTTCTTCATCAATGAAAGGCCAGGTTGTGTCTTTTGCCTATTTCTATTGGGTTGTCTCTTTTTTGTACTGATTTTTTTTAATCCTCTGATATTATTCCTTTGTGAATTATATGTGTTGCAAAAATTGTCCCTAACTTTGTGGCTTGTCTTTCTACTCTCCTTAGGATATCTTTCCATGAACAGAAGTTCTTAATTTTAAATTTGTTTAATATAGCAATCCTCAATTTTATGATTTATGTGTTTTATGCTTATTATGAAATCCTTCCCTGCCTAATGTAATGAAAAAATGGTAAATTCTTGCACTACCTTCTAAAAATTTTACAGTTCTGCCTTTTGTATTGAAGTCTTTAATCTGCTTGGAATTGAATTTTTATGTAGTGAGGGGTAGGAATTCCATTTCATATTTACAATATAGACAACTAATTGGCCCATTACTTTCTTTTTTTTTTATTATGTTATGTTAATCACCATACATTACATCGTTAGTTTTTGCTGTAGTGTTCCATGATTCATTGTTTGTGTATAACACCCATTGTTCCATGCAGAACATGCCCTCTTTAATACCGATCACCAGGCTAAACCATCCTCCTACCCCCCCCCCCCTCTAGAACCCTGAGTTTGTTTTTCAGAGTCCAGAGTCTCTCATGGTTCGTCTCCCCCTCCGGTTTCCCCCCTTCATTCTTCCCCCATTACTTTCTAATGTGCAATTTGTTGAATAGTTTCTCCTTTTCTCACTGGTCTGCAATTCTCTTGCTATCATGAATCAAGTTTTCATATATGTGTGGGTCTGCTATGAACTCTATGTTCCTTCTCATTGGCCACCTTGTCTATGCCTGCCCCAATAATGCACTCTCTTAATTACTATTGTTTCATGACAAGTTTTCATATCTCATGGGATCAATTCCTCCACCTCATTCTTTTAGTGCTTTGCTCCTCTGTATAAATTTGAGAGTTTAATCAAACCCTCAAAAACTCCTGTTAGGATTTTGAATGGAATTGCAGTTAATCTATAAGTCAACTGGGGAAGAACTGGTATCTTTAAAATACTGCGTTTTTTAATACAATTTTATGTATATATTTTTTCTTGAAGGTTTTAAAATAAAATTTTATAACTTTTTTCATGATGAACTTTCACATATTTAGACCTTTCCTTAGATACTTTATATTTTGTTGCTATTGAAAATGGTATCTTTAAAAACCATTTCTAACTAAATGTGGCCAGTGAATAGAAAAGCAACTGGCTTCTAATATTGGTTTAGTACCTAGCAAGGTTGCTACATGATCCTGTGTTTTCTATTTGTAAAGACAGAGAATTGTATCATTTGCAAATAATGTAGAGAGTTGTATCATTTGCAAATAATGACAGATTTGTTTCTTCCTTTTTGGTCCTAATATCTGTAGAAAATATTGAATAAAAAGTGGTGATAGTGGGGTGCCTGGGTGGCTCAGTTGTTAAGCATCTGCCTGCGGCTCAGGTCATGATCCCAGGGTCCTGGGATCGAGCTCCGCATCGAGGCCCGCATCGAGCCCTGCATCTGACTCCCTGCTTGGTGGGAAGCCTGCTTCTCCCTCTCCCACTCCCCCTGCTTGTGTTCCCTCTCTCGCTGTCTCTCTCTGTCAAATAAATAAATAAATAAATAAATAAATAAATAAATAAAATCTTTTAAAAAACGTGGTGATAGTCTGTAACATTGTCTTATCTTTGATCCTAAAGAGAATGTTTTCAACATTCTAGGATAAACTATATTTGCTATTTTTTTGTATATACTCCTAACGAGATTAAGGAACTTCTCTTTTATTCATAGTTTACCAAGAAGTTTAATTTAATCTTCAGTTTTTATCATTGTGAGAGGTGATACACTTACTATATTTCCAAAAAATTACTATATTTCTAAAATCTCCATTCTTGGGGCGCCTGGGTGACTCAGTCTCTTAAACGTCTGCCTCTGCTCAGGTTCTGGGATGGAGCCCTGCATTGGGCTCCCTGCTCAGCGGGGAGTCTGCTTCTCCCTATCCCCGCACCCCCTTGTGCTCTCTTTTGCTATCTCTCCCTCAAATAAATAAAATCTTAAAAAAAAAAAACTTCATTCTTTCCTCTTTTGCCTCCATCACCCTTTTTGTTGATAAAATAGGTTTATATTTACACTTACTTATTATACAATTACACCTTTTCCTATTTTCTAATTTAATATCTCTAATTGATATTTTTTATTTGTATCTATAAAAAGTGAGGAATTGAGTGTATTACATTATTTCTCACCATTCATTTGTCTTTTCCTCCCAAGTTGTGTTAGCTATTTCACAGTAATATTGTCCATGTTAATAGTGTTTAGATTCTGTTTTTCAACCATAATCCCTATATTGGTTTTAGTTTTCTTCTTCTTCTTCTTTTTTTTTTTTTTAAGATTTACTTATTTATTTTAGAGAGAGAGGGAGAGTGCGCGCACACTAGAGAGCGCCCATGTGAGCTGGGGGGCGGGCAGAGGGAAAGAATCGCAAGCAGATTCACCGCTGGGCAGGCAGCCAGGGCTTGATCTCATGACCCTGAGATCATGACCAGAGAGGAAACTAAGTGTTGGACACTTAACCGACTGAGCCACCCAGGCACTCCTTTAGTTTTATTTTTGTAGTTAGAGTTAGGGTTTATAGCCAGTCTGTCCTTTGTAATTTTGTCATCTTCTGTTGGGCTAAAGTGTGTCCTCTAATAATTTCTTCAAGAAGTACTCATGACAGCTCTGGTCCCTGAAAAATAGTTTTTTCCTGAAAAATAGTTTGTTGAGTATAAATTCTTGGGTCATATGTTATTTCTTTAGTAACTTTTTGGGCTTTTGAGCTATTATACCATTTTCTAGGATCTCAGGTCAAAAATTTTTTTCCTTTAATAGATAAACTGAAGGTTTTGCCCTGATGTCCAAATAACTCTTTTTATCTTTGAAGTCCAGTAACATTACCAAGATAGGGTGGATGGTTTTGTGTCACTATTTGTGTGTGTGTGTGTGTGTGTAAAATGGCATGTGCTTTCACATGCAGGTTCAAATCTAGCTTTTATTTTAAAAAAGTGTTCTTGAATATATACCTTTAAGTATTTTTCCTTTTCTGTTATTTCAGTTAAAAAAATTTTTTTAAATGTGGGCAGGAGAGAACTATGTTAGATCTCCTTTTTCTGTCTTCTATATTTATTATTTTATTTGTAATTATTTTTTATTCTTCATTTCCATTTCATTTGTTTCTATTTCTCAGTCCTGTCCTCTATTACCTTGTTGGTTGTTTTAGTAGTGTCTTTTATCTTTGGGGCTGCTCTCAGTGTGAACCTCATTTTTGTAATGATTTTGCTTTGCTCATCTTTCTTGAATGCTGCTATTCCTTTTGTTGCCTCCCCATGCTTCATCTCAGTTCTCATCTCTCTGCTTGAGCTCCCGCTCGATGGTGACAATTGCTTCTCAATAAATTTATGAATTCATGCTGATATATTTGCTCACAATACCATTTGTCTCAGGGCAACATTTTCATAATTCTGTGTTTCAGGAATTCTCCTTATGTTATAGAATTCTATGTATGAATTGCTTTGGTCTTGATTTCTCTTCTTCATAGATATCGGCAGCTGCACAGCTCCTCCTGATGTGGTATCTTTTCTCCATCCTGTCTCACTGCCCCACTACTGCCTACATTTATAGCCTGTCGGTATGATTCTTTCCTTATTCCTGCTCCCTCTAATTTTCCTTTGTGCCAACTCAAGTCTATGTAAGTTCCTGCCACTCTCCCAAACATACTTCTCCTTGTTATTCCATGTAAGAGGTGGTTGACTTTGCCTCTCAGATGGTAGCACTTACCTTAGGAATTATGCTTTCCCCTTTGGTTTGAGTTCTGTAGCCATGGGCACTCTATCTTAGCATCTTTCAGTGCCCATCTTGACCTTCTATGCATCCAACTGCTCTTTCTTTAATACTATAGTGTGCGGTTGTATACACCTTTTAGTTTTACTGAAGATAAAATTTGCACTTCTGTCTCTCATATTCCTTATTGCATTTAGATGATATTTAAGGGAAGAAAGTAAAAATACTACCTTGACTTAGCCATTTAAAAACTTTCTTATGGGCTTCTTACTTTGTTGTTGGAATGGTCTTCCTGGGCCTATCTTTTGCTCTGTTCTACCTTCCAGGTTTGTTCTGGTTCAGGAAAAATTGCATTCCCAGGCTCTTGCTACCTCAGTTGCCATCACTGATGGCTGGATGGGGCTATGAAGAATGCCTTTGGGAATTAATCAGTGATGATGGATTAAAACCTTGCCATTTAAAAGAAAAAAAAATGTGTCAGTACTTTTAGTCACTCTTCAGAAACCTAATTAGATATTGAAATAGTCTTATGGGATCTGAAAGCTCTGTATTTTTATATCTAGCAGTAGAAGAGCATGCACCTTTCTCCTTGAGAAATGTCCAATCAGTATTCAACGTCTAGTTCTCTTCATCCAGAGGCTCACACTCCAGTGATTTCCTGCACTCAAGTTATCACATCCTACCTGCAAAACTCATAATGGAATCTAGTAATTTTCTTATGTGAGTGCATAGCAATGGCTCCTTATACTAGGACTAATGCAGTCAAGACCATATTTTTATTACTCTTGTATGTGACCACAGTCTAAATTAAAAAAGAAGAAGGAGAAGAAGGAGAAGAAGAAGGAGAAGGAGGAGAAGGAGAAGGAGAAGGAGAAGGAGAAGGAGAAGGAGAAGGAG